>NC_056735.1:1233854127-1233876627 GCF_019279795.1 Protopterus annectens
CATTGTAACAGTGCATAATGTAGCTTCCTGAAGATACAGCCATTATAGAAGGTCAAGACAAATTCTAAGCCAAGTGTGGAGCTAAATGAAGTGAGGTGATATTGCCTTGCAGTCTAACTGAAACATCTAGTATGTTACATAGTCAAGCTATATGGCTTACAAGATCCATGCCTGCACAAAATTTGTTTGAAAGTAGGGTTGCTTCATTAGGCCTGCACTGGTGAAAGGCAAAGGTTCTGCTTAGGAAGAAAGCAGGAAGTATTGGTGAAATGAATCAAAGATGAAGAAGCTGCTAAAATAAGATCATCAAGAGCAAGGTATAAACAGTTGTTTGACCTTTACGCAATTTCATTTATAGAGTTACCATGTTGATGGGGCCGCAGGATTATGTCTAGTGGAAGCATCTCTACATCCTTATATTTATCACCTCCATCAGTAAGATAACATTTATTAAAATAATATAAGTTTTATAGCTTAAAATATTTAGCATTTATTTGCATTTAATTTAGGGGAAAGCTTTGTTGTTTAAATACAATTAGCAACATCACGGCTAAATCATTTGGTGTCCTAGGCCATACCAAGATTGCTGTTCCCACCAAACCAAAATGGAAAGTTGAGTTGATAAGCTAAAAAACATCCTACAAGGTTGGAGACCAAAATAAAAATATATTCCAATGTGATGATAAAAAAGTCATTCTCTAACTGTAGCAATGAACTTGCAGTTTTCTTGCTGCAGTTACAAACATACATTCATACTGCAAACAAATAAAAGCATTCAGTTATGCAGACATTTTTCCATGAATGGTGCAACTGCACTCTCACCTGATAACATTTCTTCTGATGTGCTGATCATGCTCCACAGCAACCTGCACCCCAGACAGCAACTGCTACCCTTCTTTGCCTAACTCTAGCTATGGTGCTGTCAACTAGGTACTTTCTTTTAAGTTTGCAGATAGCAGCACTCATAAGTTTTTGTTGAGAAGCTATTAAAGGTCTTTCGGCTGAAAAGAAACTGTGAGAATGAGGGCCACATGTTGCATGACTAGTTACAGCCTAGAGCTCCTCTGCTTGGCCTCTCATAGACGGTAGTAATCTGGTGGTTTATTTGAACCCACATAATGGGAGACACTAGTTATAGACTGAGTTTAGAAGTTAACTGGAGAGTTTTTGATAAATTAACTGCATCATAAGGAATAGATAAGTCTATCCTACCCCCATATAGCTTGTAATCACTGCATCCTTCACTATGATAAGAAGATTGGAAAATGATTAGGATGAAGATACATCACAAGTGCAGTTTGGGACAATGGATGAGTGCCAGAAGATGGCAGGCTTTCATTGCTGTCCTCAGTTATTAAACTATTTTCTTATTTAAATTGCATAAGTGAAACTTACTTGATCCATGTTTGAATCCTGGGCCATGTTCAAGTGCTATCTACAGTGAGAAGGAGTACTCTGCTAACTGCATTTGGAAAGACATACTGTAACGTTGAAACTGCAGCATCAGGGGCACTGGGCAGCTTATGGTGTAGTGAAAACATTATCCAGTAGGCAGGATTGTACTAATGTTGGGTCTGATGAGATTGTTTGCTTGTTTTAAAAAAATCATCCCATCGAGGTCAGTTCATTTTGAGGTCAAGCACTGTCTACAATAGGCTGAGGCTGGATAGCAGAGCTGTTCACAAATGCTGAGGTTGTTTGGTGTGTTTGCACAAGTAAGAATAGCTTGTGGTGTTTAAATGCAACCTGCCATTTGTAGGCTTGTACTGCCATTTACGTATGCAGATTGCTGCTTGTTTTGAAACTGAACTACTAGTGTAGGTGATGATATGATCCACTGGAACCTGCAGAGAGCAGCCTCAAGACAATCTGCATTTAGCAGGCAAGTGCTTCTGCTACTGGGTCTTCTATCATTTTCCCTTTGGATTATTATGGTATGCATGGCAGATGACGCAGCTCTGTACTTGTTCTTTTTGAGGTAGCATTCATGATTGCTACATAATATCTATTTCTCTTTGCTGAAACACTACTCTTCTCGGGTATGATTTGTGTGTCTTCTCATTCTATTGAGAACTACTGATTGTTATCTTTCATCCTTAGGTTTTAGGCATAACATTTCTTCTTTGAATGAAGACATAAGGCATTTTTTCCCTTACTCATATTTTTGTATTCAGGTCATCAATGAATCCAGAGTTTGAAAAAACTATAAAATGCACCACAGATCACCCTCTAGAACTCCTGTGTTTCCTGCCTTAATTCAGTTATTATTTCTAGTCGTATGACAACACAGTATTTATCATACCTACTTTTGGTCATGCCAGGAAATCCTTTTATCTAGTAAGACTGGCTACCAGGTTATATCTTGTACATCAAGGGAAGTTAACATCTGTCTGTACTCCTCTGTCATCAGATCCACAGTAGAATATAATGTTTCTTTTAGTATTTACTTGCCCACACACATGACTCAACTCAAACGACTACAACATTTCCTCACTAAGACAATCAAGGGCATATCTTTCTTGTACTGCACACACCACCCTAAAGCACATTCACTCTTCTCTATTTCCTATAGACTCTTGAAGGGATCATCTGCCACACCTCCAAATCCTCAAGGGATCCAGGCCTATGTGACCTCCTACACATGTACAAAACAAACAATCAACACCTTAAAAACAACTACTGAAAGCAGCCACACTTTCAATGCTGCATAAATACGACCTGCTAGTAAGATAGATAGTGCTCTCAAAGAATCCCTCTTAAATCAATAAGTCTTCCCTTAGAAGCAAGGCAAAGAACCTCCCTGACCCTTTTCAAGCACAACCTGAATGAATGGAAGGGAAATTGTACATTCACCCCTGGTCTGGTCCCTCAACCCTTCCATGAAAGGGGATCAAATTGGGAAGTAGCTATTCATGTTGCAGAGTACTGAAGAAATGGGATCTTGAGGCTAGGCAACAAATCTATCTAATTAGCAACCTAGTATGAACATAATAACCTATAAACCTATGTACATTCTTATATTTAGGATTACTGAGTACATTGACTTGATCTTGATAGCTTTTTGATTTAAGATCTGAGACTTTATTTTATTTTTATTTAGTTGTATTTTGAATTTGTTAACTGGGATAGAGCACTGATCCCATTGGACCCATTTCAGTTTCAGCCCAGAGAAAACCCAATAGATACATGATATTATATACAGAGGAAATGACAAAATGCATCATATACATATATTATATACAAAGGGAATATCATAATGGGCTGGAGGGTATAAAAGTAATAGATAAATGATATACAGAGTGACTGATAAATGCACAGTGTATATGTGCATTAAATATATTGTGGCGTCAGAGATGGCATGCTGAAAGAATCACAATTAAAAACAGTCAGAGCAAGCTATGTAAACAGAAAAAGGGGATGACGAGTTTAAGTTAGGTTAAGTATATGACCAGGGAGATAGCAGTTGCATTTTCCTAGAGTCTTCAGATGTGCTTTTATTTGTAAATGGAAGAGGAATGATCCTTAAGAAAAGAGGGGAGAGAATTCCAGTAGTTTGGGACCAAGCACTGAGAAAGCATGATCTGTGCAGTGAAGCCTAGTTTGGTGGGTTTGGAGGAGAGGTCATGAGTATTAAGATGTCTAAGGTCGTTTGTTGGTGCATCTCTGAATAGCCTGGGGGACTAGTGAGGGAAAAGGTCATTCTTGATAAGCTTAAATGGTTGAGAGGCAAGCAGAAAACCATCACATTGCTTCGCTGGTAGCCAGTTAGCTTTTTTTAAATGGTTTTGCAGCAGTGTTCTTTTCTTGAGGAGAGAGTGATGAATCAGCAAATGGCATTTAAAATGGACTGAATGGTGGATATATTTGTTTTAGAAGCTGCAGCGATTAGCGAGATACAGTATTCTAGCTTAGCCAGTGGGATACCTTTACCTCTGGCATTTTTACAAGTTTGGATAGGAAAGGGGAGATGATATTGGCCCAAAATAGGAAAGAGTTGATTTTTTTGCATGTATAGTCCAGGTAGAGTTGGAAATTTAGGACAAACAACCCCCTAGGTATATGAATGAAGTGAGATTTTTAATAGTGTTATTAAGATGATCAAGGTTCTTTATTGGCCTTGAGACAGAAGTGAGTTTTTGCCTAGTGCCAACATGCATTTGTTTTAGTGGAGTTTAGTAGCAATTGTTTATCAGTGACCCATTGAATAAGAGCATGAAAATCAGCCTGAAGTTCAAGTTCAAGATAAGAGACAGAATGGCTGGAGGGGAATAAGACCAGGTCATCGGCATAAAGCATGAGAGGAAGATGAGGGTATGTCAAAAGAAAGTTTGTTAATGTAGGTAGAAAACAGGAGAGGTAACAGAACATGCCCTTGGGGGGCACCTTTCTGCAGAGGGACTGATGTAGCGGTACATGAATTTAAATTATCTGGGAAGTGACCTTCTAGATACAAAGAATGCACTGAATATTTTAGGCTTGTATTGGTCCTCTAACTATACTTCTCTGTCTCAGTCCTGTCTTGAAATTTCTTATTGTTTAAACATTTAGAATGACAGTTTCTACTATCTCAGCCTTGATAGAAGTAGATAAACTATTTAATTAATTTTCCATACATGTTAAATCATTTTCTATTACCTCAGCTTTCAGTCACAACTGTTTAGTTTCATGTCTGCACTACTTCATAGATAACTTGTTTTTTGCTCAGGCTTGTTTACTGGAGCATAGTTATTTAAATCAATTTATATCAGACATATACAACTTAAGTATCACATCTTCATAACTGTACACCATTTTTATTCAGCTACAGCCTATATTTGAGGTTCTGCATTTTTCCCCATATTTGGTTTCTTCTGTTAACTACAGGAGATAACTTACTAATGGGTGCTAATCATAGCCCTAATACTGTGCCCATCCCTAGTCATAATCATGCACCTTACCTAAGAAAAGCCCTTTCTATAATACTACCACAACACTACCACTACAGAAGGTACACAGACACAGACAGACAGACAGGTACACACACACACACACACACACACACACACACACACACACACACACTTGTGCACCAACACACATGCACAACACTAAATGCACATGCATACATGCGCCAATAGACATGCACAAAATTTAACCTTTACTGTCTTACTAATGTGTGCTAATGCTCTCCTAGTCACTGCCTGTAGCCCTAAGTCTGCTTCTTTCCTTAGAAAAATAATTTTTCATAATATCACATTTGCACAAGATACTCGGACACACATAAATGCACGAGCATACATACACAACACTAAATCCATCCCCTTACTTAGTCATTACTCTAACCATATCTTGCATATACTCACACAAATATTCTTACTCATAATACCAAAACCTTCAGTACATCAGAAAGTTTCAGCAAAACCCACACTTCCCTTAAACACATGCATGTTATGAGGTTATTTTGTAATTTACCCCCATGAGATGTGCAGTAGAGGTGTGAACCAAAGCACCACTGCCTCCATGCAAAAGTAGACAAACAAAAATATCACTGACAGCACTCAAAATATTTTAAATGCCATGTGCATTCAGTTCATGCAATAGACTTAAGAGAGCAGTTTTGCTAAAAGTACTAACTTGTTATTTGTCTTTTCCCGGTTAGGGGTCACCACAGCGGAACTCCGGTCCGCTAATGATTGGCAGTAGATTTTCACGAACGCCGAGGTGCCAGCTAGATGCTCAACCTTCAATGAAGGCACGCCCATTTACGCAGGTCTTTCAAATGCCCACGCAACCGCAGGGAGGACATGCAAACTCCACACAGAAGGCACTCCCTGCACTCCAGCTGAGAATCGAACGGGAGAACCTCTTGCTGTGAGGCAACAACACTACCACTGCACCACCGTGGATGTATTGTTAAAAGTACTAACTAATTTTGAATATATGCTACTGCACTAATGGCATTACAGCATTAATCATGAAACTGCTGGTGGTATATATGTGTATGATTTCCATGGGTTTTGGATGACATTGAAGAAAGTTTTACTGTTGTTTTAGTTTGTCTGTTTTTGGCATATACCATTTTCTAGTCCTTGTACTGGTTCTGTTATACATATTTGTGAAAGGATTGTTGGTCTTTGGAATGGAAATCTTTCGCAACTTTAATGTTGGGAATTTGTTGTTTTTACTGTAATGTCTGGTTCTTTGGAATGGCTGCTCAGCTGACTCTTCGTGAGATTACAGCAGGGTTGTCACATGATTAGGAGGATGTAAAGTGCTTCAGTCAGGCTGGAGTGGCTTTGACGTCTTTAAGCAATGACAGATTCACTGATAAGAGAGTAGAAAATGAACAGTAGATTGTTTTCTCTGGCTTCCAAGTGCTAACCAAGACATCCAAGAAATTGTGATCAACTCTATTGGCATGTAAGACTATTAAAAGTATGTTTGATGAATGACATTTCCCCTGGAGTCTTAGAATATGTACATAACTACAGATGGGATCTAATGATAAGACTTTTATGGCAAAGTGTAAGTCTATACAGAAGACTACATCAAAACTATTTTTTTATTTTTTGTCTATTTTTATAACAGACAATTGAATTTGTTAAATGGATCAGATGACAAGCTTAATCTTTTAATTCAATCTTTTTCTGCCCACCCAGAATATATAAATTTAGAATGCAAAATATGCATGAAATGAGGGTGCCAGAAACTGATTTAGAATTATGTAAGGTACATAACTTTAAACATTGTTGAGTTTGAGAAGGGCCTAATTTATTCATGTTGAATGAAAAAGAAAGTTGTTAGGTTTGCAAATATGACTAATAAAGCATGCAGACCAATTAAACATAAAACTGTCAGTGATGTTCTGAATTTGTCAAAAAAGTTTTATCTAAATTTGAAATAAATGTTTTGAATAAAAACTTAGGTTTGTTCCTACCTTTCATGTTTCTCTGAGCATTACAATAAATGACAGAGGATTTCTGCTGTTTACTGAATAATAAATATTGGTATACTCTGCTATGTATAGTAATGTGACAAGTGAACAACAGTTTTTCAGGTTTCCCAAATCTGCATTTCAACCACCCTACCATCCGGCTGTAAGAGTAATTGAAAATAAGGTTCTTAAATATTTACAAATACATGGATATGATTTTTAGAAAATTTATTAATAATTTGTCTAAGGATGAAGTGAAAGCTCTCTAGGGTCTTAGTGCAAACTCTGATATTGTTATAACTCCATCAGACAAAGGGCGAGCTATTGCTGTGCTTGATTCAGATTATTATGATAGGGAAGTTCTTAGATAGCTCAACAGAGTTACTTACTACATATAAATACAATTGGATTCAATGACAGATTTTTAAGAAAAGACCATAAAGTTACTTTTTAAGAGAAAAAAAAATTAGCAGTGGTATCATTGGTACCAACCTGATGAATAAATTAATGACTGAGACACGCAGAGTTCAGAAATTCTATATTCTACCTAAGTTGCATAAATCTATTACTAAACCCCTAGGGTAACCCATTGCCTCTGGTCAGGATTATTTGAGTGAGGCTGTATATATGTATTTGTAAGGAATGTTAAAGCCATTACTTCATTTGATTCATTCAAGGATGAAGGACACTACTGATTTTTTGATAATATTGGATTGTATTCGTATTACATCTTCCACTTATATGGTAAATATGGATGTACAGGCCCTATATATTTACATGTCCCATGATGGAGGTACTGAAGTAGTATCTTATACTGGTTGAGTAAGGGAAATGATATAGTGGAAATATAATCAAGTTTATATTAAAACTGGTAGACAGAACTTTGAATACGAATGCTTTATATTATAAGGCTAAATGCTATTTACAATTAAAAGGTACAGCCATGGGTGTAAATTTCACAACTGTTTATGCTGCTGTGGAACCACCTTTATTGTAAATAATGTCTGTTGTTTGTCTTTTTGTCTTTTCCCGGTTAGGGGTAGCCACAGTGGAACTCCAGTCCTCTAATGATTGGCAGTAGATTTGTTTATGGTGCCGTGTTGCCAGCCCAACACCCAACCTTCAGCGAAGGCACACCCATTCATGCATGTCTTTTGGAGGCCACTCGACCGCGAGGAGGACATGCAGACTCCACACAGAAGGCACTCCAGCCAAGAATCGAACAGGAGAACCTCTTGCTGTGAGGCAACAATGCTACCGCTGTACCACCACGGCTTGTATTGTAAAGAATATTGTAAAGAATGCCTGTCTCCTGTTTAATACCAAAATTAGAAAAGACTTTCACAGGAAAGGAGTCTAATTCTGTACTGTGAAAGAGTGAACAAAAATATGTGAGAGGGAGAGTAAATGTTTCATGTATCTTCTTGTAAAGCACAATGAAATAGAGATGGACATTTTTAAAAGAAAGTTGGTTACTTTTATGGATGTTTTGAATGAAACAGTCACCTTTTTAAGTGTGAGTTAAATTATGGGGTGCAGAAGATGAAGACGTTTGAATTAAATTATGGGGTGCAGGAGGTAAACATACTTGATATGATGGTTTACAAATACAGAGAAGGGAAGCTATACACTAAGTTGAATAGGAAAGAGATTAGAAGAAACAAACATCTAGATTATTTTATTAGTATGAACCCAATGCACACAAAATGTGGTTTTAAAATGAGCAGTTGCTAGGGTTTCAGGATTAACAAGTGTATATATATATATATATATATATATATATATATATATATATATATATATATATTTTTACAAAATATGAAAAAATATTAAATATGTTAGAGAATTGGGGTACACAAAAAGAACTTACTGAACAGTCACTTTTCAGTGGATTGAAAGATCAAAGAAGTCAATGTGCACTGGTGACAGAAATTGGACTTTACAAATAAAAAAAAAACAGTATCATAGACTTGATTACATTTTTGCCCTCATTACTTATATCAGTGAAGAGAAAGTGTAAGAACATTATCATCAAACATTGCCTAGCAACAAGAACCAGCAATTAATTTTGTTTACTTTCTAATGTTATGAGGCTCTGATGGTTATGGACAGATAGATGACACTGTATGCAAAACAGTGTTGCCTGAATCAGCCTACCCCTGAAGAAAGAATTGCCAGAAGATTAATATAAACAGATTCCAAGTTCAACATTAAAAGATGTCTTTAATTCAACCATCTGAAACAACAACAGGAAGCCTACACACTTTCCTACATACTACAATCTCATGTCTTTCCTTTCCCCGGATCCTCTGTCTCCACCTAGTGATGCAAGACCAGAGTGCAACATAGTCCCTCTTTACTTAAGAATGGCACTACGCTTACAATATGTAAATTAAACATCACTAACATTGTAATGAACACTGAATTACATCAACATTTATATTTATGTAACATAGTCTTCAAGCCAACAAGGTATCCTTCTCACATGAGCTGGAAAAATGTGAGGAGGTTCAAGCACTGGTGTCACTGTAGATTGAAGTGTGAAGTCCACTGGATGATCCCTTAAAGCATCACTTGTGTCAGGTGCATTTGACTTAGATAAATGGGGAGAATGCCATTTTTTCCATCTGCCAACAAGTAAGTACATGGACCAATTTCCTTCTGAATTTCCACAGATTGTGAAAATCTTGGATGTGCTTTTGGAACATGTAGTGTATTCCAAATACGCACCTTGTCCCCCTTGTGAAAATGAGGAAGCCGTGCTCCACGTCTAGTATCAGAATACTGTTTCATTTTCTTTTGAAGAGAAGTGACTCTTTTCCCAACAGTATCAGCATTAACCGTGCAGGAAATAGGAGAAGGAAGGACACTGAGGTATGTTTGCATTTTCCGACCAAGAAGCAATTCAAAACGGGAAACTCCTGTAGTAGCATGTGGTGTTACAAGATATACCTGAAGAAAATCTGAGACAACTGTTTTCAAGGGTTTCACTTGTACGATAGCAGATTGTATGCAACCTTTGAGAAAATGAGTAAATCTTTCAATCGCACCATTCGCAGCTGAGTGATATACTGAAGTACATATGTGTTGTATATCCCTGTCTGCCAGAAATACTGCAAAATCTGCAGAGGTACGTAAATTGAAAATCATTATCTGAGACAATGGTATGCGGATGGCCAAATCAGCTAAAAACTGAAATGAAGAAATCTATAACATTTTGAGTAGTGACAGAGGCAATGAAGGCAACTTCTGGCCACTTACTTTGATAATCAGTGAGGGTTAGGGGATAATGACAATTCCAGATAGCCATTTCAAATGGACCCACCACACCTATGGACAGCTTTTGCCAAGGTTCAGATGAAAATGGAACATGTTGTAAATGTGCTGTTGAAGGATTGGCAGTTTCGTCAGAAGACTGGCAGAGATGATAATTTTTAACTTGAGCTGCAACCATGTCATCCATACTTGGCCACCAGTATAGCTCACATAACTGCTGTTTGTTTCTAACCACACCTTGGTGACCTTCATGAGTAATCATCACCAAATTGTGGCCTAGAGGGTCTGATCAGGCAGACGTGGATCATATTTATTTATTTGTTTATATATTGCCTTTTGTTTACCAGGAAAGTCTGACAGGACACAAGTCACATTTTTAGCAGAGGTCCCAGGAGAAAAGCTCCACATAAAATGTGATACCTGCTTTTAGCCAGGTTTCTGTGACTTTAGTACGTCAGAAGTGTATGAGGCTATATAGGCATGTAACTGTAGTAGTTTATTAAATATAGGCAGCAACACAACAGGATTTCCATGAGTCCTCAATGTACATTATGGAAATGAGGAACTACTTACATATTAATGCATAGTGCTTTTATTATACCCACTTCCAAAATAATTGATGCCCTTGTTACTTGAACTTTGGGGCAAGTTGTCAAATACTATACTAATTTCAATATCATGCACAATGAAATAGATCATGTTAACAATGCAGCTCTTGCTTTCACAAAGTTACAGTGGTATATGAAACACAGTGTGTGTGTGTGTGTGTGTGTGTGTGTGTGTGTGTGTGTGTGTGTGTGTGTGTGTGTGTGTACACATACCACTGTTCAGTTCAGACATTGCCCACTGACATATGTGCCCTACCACCTGTTGAAGAAAGATGAGCTGTGTGTTTTTGTTGTACACAGTAAGGTTCAACACTGTGATGTTCCAAACATGTAACATACATTTTGTTACAGCAGTACATTAACATTCATTTTGTTACATTGTGTGCTGCTGTAAATACATATTGAAACTTTCTCTGGATAACCTGTCCAGATGCCCATATCATTTCCAGTCCCCATATGCCTTACAATTAACACAGGTGTATAATTTCCAGTCTCCATATGCCTTACAATTAACACAGGTGTATCATTTCCAGTCTCCATATGCCTTACAATTAACACAGGTGTATCATTTCCAGTCTCCACATGCCTTACAATTAACACAGGTGTATCATTTCCAGTCTCCATATGCCTTACAATTAACACAGGTGTATCATTTCCAGTCTCCACATGCCTTACAATTAATACAGATACATTTCTGTAGCCCAGAGAATCTAGGCCACTTAATATTATCTGTCTTTGGTGCAATTGCATGAGTGTTGCACATGTGTGTGCTTATCTATATTCATGCATAAAATCCAGTCATTTCCCTAGTGCCATGCATGGTATATTGCTTACCACCCCTCACAGTCACCGTACTGTCTGTCAGCTAGCTTTTCTTTGTGCTGTGCTTTCAGAAAGATTAAGAATACACTAAAGTCTGTGGTGGATCTCAGGCACTTCTTGGATTACGCCTAGAACAGAAAATGCAGTTCATTCACACTGAATGTTTTACAGTTATATTATCTGTGTTTGGCATTCTGGAGCTGAGGTAGTAATTATGGAATGCTGTTAACTGTGCTTCATATGGACTCTTCCCAAGTTGCTGATTGTTCTGGGGGTGTATCTCATAGCAAGGATCGAGGTAGCATGAATAACATTGGTAGAGGCCTTCTGCTCTACTGCTTTGGCCTTTTGCACTACATCTCCTCCGTCTGCCTTCAGTTTATACCTCATGCCTTGCTAAGCTGATTGTTTGCTGTTTCTTTTTCTCTATTTTTATATATGATCACAGCTTTGTGACTTTATTATTGATGAATGCTTATCTTCCTCGGTTTCTGCTTGGCATTTTTAATTCCTGTCTGTGTGCTTGTCAGCGCTGATCTGTTCTGCATATTTTTTGGGTTGCGAACTCATGTTACGGCTGAAGGATATTCACTTGGACCATGCCAGCACCCCACTTGATAAACAGATATTGAAATCAAATCTGTAATGCCCATGTTGCTGTCTATTATTTTCAAATGAGCTATAAGTTGGAGTAAACATCAATTGCACTTGAATAAAATGTATTTAATTTGTTGTTCTGACAAAGGGGGGGGGGGGTTTGCAGGATTAGGATGGTTTACTTTCAAGGGCCTGAAGTTCATAATAACAGATGGAAGTGAAAATACATTTAATTTGGTTGTTCTTAAATAATTAAATACACTGTACACAAAAGTACAGGTATATTCATCAAAACAAAAATAATCATAATTATCATGCTAGTGACATCTGTTAAGAATAAATGATTCAGTGAAAAAATAAACCTTATGGAAATGTTTTGATTGGCAGCACACCCTAGCTTGCTAAGATAATGGGCTGCAAATTACCTATATTTTCATTTTTTAAATATCTTTGTTAAAATTTGGACAGTGGCACAAGAGCACATATTAATAGGAAAGAAAATAAAATAAATCATAGTGAAATTTTCATTATTTTAATTTAGTATATGTTTTCTTTTAAACAGTCACCATTCACTCCATTGCATAAATTGCCCAGTTCTTGCCTTCTCTTAATTCCTGCCTCCTCTTAAAACTCATTCTTCCTAACCATTATCTGCATGCATTCTTTACACAAATTCCATTTATTTCTATGTAATTTACACCTTTCCATTTCTAAACATCCCACCTCCAAATCTTTTGTCTCCTTTCTTCTTCTTCTTTTGACTGCTCCCATAGTGGTCACCACAGCTGATCACTGGTCCACAACATCAGTGGCAGAAGAGTTTTACAGTGTCGAGTTGCCAGCACTGCACCCAACCTTCCTCAGAAGCCACACACATGCACAGCCTCACACCTAAGGCCAATTTAGAATGTCTAGTCCACCTTCAGCATCTCTTGGGAATGTAGCAGGAAACTGGAGCACCCAGAGTAAACCCATGTGAACAGAGGGAGGACATGCAGAAAAAATATTTTATCTCCTTTACAGTATTTAATAGTTAAACTCCATGGCTTTGATTCTGATTTCCATTTTTTAGTAATTGTTTTTGGCAGTCAATAACATTAAACTTAGTAAGGCCTTTTAGTGTCAAGACAATTCAGATGCTGGGTCCCATTTCAAAAGAATAAGTTTGTTAGTTATAGCCATATGCTCTCCCAACATTTCAAACAGAGTACTTTGTAGGAAGTTTTTTAAAATCTTCTTACTCATTACACTCCCAACAAACATGTCACTGGTAATTTTTGTATTTCCAATCATACTTCTGGCATTTGCTATCTACCTTAGGAAAAGACTATGAAGTCTGCTTGGGGTATAACATCCTAACTGTTCTGTACTTTGTTGCATAAAAAGATGCTCTCCTATTGTTCCATTACATTCTTTCTCCCGCCCTCTTCCCAATGTTTTTAACCTCCTCTGATTGATCCTTATACATATCATACTTTATATGTCATGCTAATTAACCCTTTGTAACAGCAGCTTCGATTTTAGACTCAACTAAAAACTACTGGTCTTTCACTTAGCAGTCCTCTATCCCTTTCTCTTTGCCTATACTTTATCAATTGCTGCCTCTCACCTGCAGTCCAAACTCTTGCTTGGTCTCATCTCACTCTATTATCATTTTCTCTCTAGTTATTTCTTACCAATAATTTGGTTCTTTTGTCAAATTTCTCTAATAAATTCCAGGTCCCTCTTGACTATATTCTATATCCCTACTTGCAGTCATCCATATTGACAAAATCTCCTTTCTCCATTCCCATATCGGCTTAGTTCTCTGAATACTTTCTGCAACTTTATGAATATAATATTTCATTTGTTATTGTCTTTAAGGACCTGCATTCAAACTCCTATTCTTTCTTTATTTTCAAACTAACCCTGAATCATCATCATCATCACTTTCTTCTTTGATGTAAAACCTTCTGCTTGTCTTATATATGAAGCTTAACTGTGCAGCTCTAAAGTATTCCTTCAAATCAAGTAATCCTAAACCATCTTATTCCGCAGGGATGATCAACATATCCCGCGTAACTCTTCCCATTTTCTCCTCTAAAATCAATTCCTTCACATCTGTATTAGTTATCATCTACAGCTTCTTTTGTAGTTAATAAAATATGCCTGAACTGTGTTTAAAACAAGAGTCTGAACATTTTTTCACATCTTGCAACTTACAATACTGTCTGTATCCACAATTAAGAGATTTTAGTTTCTCAGTGTTTGTATTATTTTTGTTTAGTCTCTTCCCGCATATCTTTAGCTGCCATATCAGAACCCTTTTTAGTCCATAATCCTAAATACTTCATCTTATTGTGTCCCCATCTTCATTAATTCTATATCTCAAGAGACTTGAAACTGTCACAAAATGTTTTGAAACTATGAAATATCATTTTCTGCATTTTTCAAGTACAAAGTAATATCATCTGCAAATAAATTCAATTTCTACTGATTACTATATGTTTTCTTCACCATATTTACATTCCAACAGCACCTTGTTATGTAATGTGTGAATGACCAAGTCTCGTAACCATACCGATATTCATTGATCACATAGAAAAGAAGTTGCCACTACTGGAATTTATTAAGTTAACAGTAAAATAAACATAAAAATAAAGTACTTCACTATAGAAGCCCGCTTTCTTTAGTAGCACAGTTTTACCACAATGTGGATTCATGTGTAGTTTAAGATCACAACAGTATCCCAGCTGAAAGTTTACGTATTACAGTTAGGGAAAATGAAGTCAGGAAAAGCAATAGACTTAGATAAGGTCAAAGCAGATATGATCAAGATGTTGGGTGAGTTAGGGGAAAAATGGCTCCAGAGGATACTTAAAGCAGTATGGAAAGAAAGGTACATCCCATAGGTTCACAGTTTCATAGGTATATACTAGGGTAATGACCAGTAGGGTAATGACCAGTAGGGTCCTTACAGGTCATACAACCCAAATGTAACCCACAAATTTGATTTATATAGGCGGTGATTTACAGACTGCCTCTGTCTACCAGAGATATAGGTGCCAGAACAGGGGTGAATTTTCAATTACCCATTGGTTGGTCCAAGTTGGGCTAAAATAGGGGCAGGGAGGAACTCTGCTACACATGGATGGGGGCCTGTTCCAGAGAATGGAATTATCTGAGAAATATATCCGTCTCTCCAACATGCCATACTTATCTTGCAAACAAAGTTTGGGACTTTTAATCTAGTAGTTCAGATGCTTCTTGTTTTGTAGATGTGCAAAAGGTTCATCAAAACAGAGTCCAGGGATACCTTGTATGCAAAGCAAAGATCACTTCTCAGAAGTCTGTATGATATCAGGGAAAGAGACAGAGCTTTGAATCAATCGATGTAGAACATTCTGTTTACTTCCTGTATTCTTTTTAAGGAACCTTTGTGGGCATTCCGTTGCTGCATGTGTCTTGTCAGGTTCATACCAAAGGGGGCATTATACTCTAACATGGGTCTGATGAGGACCAAGTACATTGGTATGATGATCTCTCTGGACCTAGATGCCATGCCCTTGCTTATAAGTTGATCAATATGGAAGGATTTTTTTACTATCTTGGACACATATTATTCTTAGATCCCTGATTTGTGAATCAACTTTAGGCATGTTTTATTGATGATGTTACATAAGGTGTCTGACTTTCCAAAGGTGCTACAATGCATTTCTTGGTATTGAGTTTTAAGCCATGGCTTTGGCACAAAGCTTTTGCCTATATTAGACCTTCCTGAAGGGTGTTCTCATCTTGGGGAGAATCAATGCAAAAGTGTTTAGCCAGAGGCTTTTGACATTGGCTTTGACATTTGAGAAGTAGATGCAAAAGTGGAGTGGGTCTAGCAAAGATCCTGGTGGATTCCAGTGGTGATCGACATCTTTGTGGAGTTAGACTCACTAATTCTAACCTCCTGAGTCCTATCAGTGAACCAGCTAGCTATACAAAATGTTTTATATGGGTTTATACCTAGTTTTGTAAGTTTGTCAACAATGTCCAAGTGGGGTATTGAAGCATTGTTTTAGCCACATCTAGGTAGGCACCATTTCCCCCTCATCCATTGCTTTAGTGACCTTTGCAAAGAAGCCCATTAGATTCAGTAAGAATGACCTTCCATTGACAAAGCGAAACTGGGATAGATACAGTGTCTGTATGTCTCTTATGTCCTTGTTGATAGTTTCTATGATAATTCTTTTCATGGCTTTGCATATAAGACTAGTCAGACTAATTGTTTTGTAGTTTCTAGGATCTGTTGAAGATCCTCCATTATGAAGGGAAGGTGACTGTTGCAATTCTCCATTCATGTGAAATAAAGCCTGTTTTAAGACTATAGTTAAAAAAAGACTCCAGGGGTCTTGATAAGTCATATTTTAGACTGTTCAGGAGGCATCATGGGATGTTATTGGGGCCCATTGAGGCCATGTTCTTGGCTTTAGTGAGCACAGCCAGTACATGCTCCCTCATTATACTTCAACTGGTTATGTTTTGAGGGTATTTTGGGGGGAATGGTTGGAGGTGAGAGGGGGTAAAGTTGAAACTAAATTTGTCAACTAACAGGTTCACTATATTGCTAGGCTTGGTGAATGTGGCACCATTAACCACTAGTTCAGCACATAGTTGTATGCTTACCTTGAGATTTCTGATAGCTGAAGAAACCCTTATTGTTACTATTCACCTAGGAGGCAATCTTAACCTCAACGTTGGCTTTGTTGACCTAATTAAGACTCTTAGTTGCCTATTTAGTTTGATGAGAGAGTCTTTATCTTTATGGGAATTGCCCTTCCTGATTTTTGCCATCATTTCTTTCCTTTTATTATATATACTTTTTAATTTGGGATATCACCAGGGTGGTTTGTTGCTGGGGCTAGTCCTGGGCTTACTTCTGGTAGGTACAGCAGTCTCTATGCAGCCATTGACATGGTTGTACCAAGTTTCTTAGAACAATTCAGCATAGGATCCTGTGTTTTCAGGGTTTGGACGGGCACTGGATTTTGACAAGCAGTCACTTAACAGAAGGTAATTTGCCTTGGAATAGTTTCCATTACTGGTTTTAATGGGATTACTGAGTTGATTTTGAAGGAGACAGTTTTATGGTCGGATGTTACCAGGGAGAATGAGTCATGGAGGGGGGGGTACAGCATTCTGCCATAATTGTGAGTACGAGGTTCAGTATGTTGGAGCCTCTAGTGGTCATATTCACTACTTGGTCAGTAGTGTCTGTATTTACGAAGTCCAGTAATCTGTGCCTATAGATTTGAGACAGTGTAGGTTTCCCTGTCTATAGAGGGGTAATTACATTCTTCCATGAGTAGAGTGTTAGGGTTAATGGTTAAGAGTCTCCAGTAGGCCCAAGTATGTATTGTGAGCTTCTTGGGACATGAAAGGTGACCTATAGCTGGCTAGGATATAGTACAGGATTTTGTCTATGGTGATCTGCACATGGAGGAACTCAAGCACATCATTCTATTTGACCACCCTATAGATATTTATACAGAAAGTTAATTTATTTTACATTAGATATTAATTTTGGATTTCTATGTCTGGGGTTATACAGTTTATATTGCATTTCTATATAAGTTTATTTAATATATGCAAATTTTATTACTTGCTATACCCCTTTAAAGGTTTAATTATACAATTAAATAATTGTATCATCAGCACATTGATTGTAAGAACGGAAATTGTTTTTGGTAAAGTATTTAAATGAACTGCTCCATATGCTAAACACTCTGATGAAACCCGGTATAGAACTGGGTGAAAGCGCTAAGTATTTTTTGAATGTTTTGTCCGTTTACATTGTATTAAACAAGATTTTATTTTTAGAGTGTTGCCGTGTACTGTTGTGTCTTCGATAGACCACCCTATAGATATGTTTGTTATTGATGTATATTGAGGTATTTCAACCTTTAGCCCTTATCTTTGCAGCTACTAGTCTAAAAGTGTGGGATAGACTGAAACCTTGTACTGCTGAGGTACTCTCTGTTGCTTTAAACCATGTTTCAATAACTGCACAGATGTCTACATTCTCGAGTGTGAGGAGGGCTTGGAGGAAGTATATATATATATATATATATATATATATATATATATATATATATATATATATATATGTATATGGGTCTACTTCATTTGCGCAAACTTCCAATTGCCTGACACCCATTTGCCCGACCCCATTTGACCGAAATTTCATTTGACCGACACTTCATTTGACTTACACTTCATTTGACCGACAAGTATTATTGGCAATAAAATGGCATATGCCCCCTTCCCCACTGTAGTGCAACCCTGGAGTTAGAATATATAGTTGGGGGGTGTGGGGGGGGCGAAGCCCCCACTTACTTTTGTTTTACTAAGCAATATTAAAGCAAAACTAAACAATGTAATATGAAATTAAGTGGGGGGCTTCACCCCCCACACCCACCATTGTGGGGGTCTGTGCCCCCCCCAACTATATATTTTAACTCCAGGGTCGCACTACAGTGGGGAAGGGGGCATATCCCATTTTCTTGCCAATAATACTTGCTGGTCAAATGATGTGTCGGTCATATGAAGTATCGGTCAAATGAAATGTCGGTCATTTGGTCTCGGGTAAATGGGTGTTGGGCAAATGGAAGTTCGGGCAAATGAAGTAGACCCATATATATATATATATATATATATATATATATATATATATATTTTTTTTTTTTTTATTTATTTAGGCTCCTGGGATTGAGAAGTAACACCTTGAAGGCCAATTGAGTTGATTTTGCTAAGTTGCAGATGCTTGGGATGACTGGAAAATAAGCATTCTAGTGTCAGTGTGCAAGAACAAACTGTGCCATGTACAGAGGTATCAAACTTCTCTCACATTGCATGAAAGTCCAGGAAAGGATAATCGATTAATGAATGCCAGAGAGTAGAAAGTATTTATTTATTTTATTTATTTATTGACATTTGATTACCAGGAAAGTCCAACTGGATGGAAGCCCATGTTCAGTGGAGTCCTGGGAAGAAAAGCTCAAAATTATTACAAAACATTTTAGGAGCAATAATTTTACAATCTTCAAAAATAAAACAAAAACATTTGCAGTTTAAATAATTACACAAATTATAAATAAATATATATATATATATATATATATATATATATATATATATATATATATATATATTTATATACACACACATATTGGTTAAGAACTGATAAAAGTTATATGACAATCATGTTTAGAAAAATTTTAAACAGTTTGTAGAGAAATTAAAGGTAAGTTAGTCTAATGCAAACAGGAACTGAAATATGAAGTGAGGGAAAACAGGCTTATGGCATATTTTGAGAGAAAGTCAGGGAAGAGAATTTGATTGAAGTAAGGAAATAAGTGAAGAAGGGAGAGTAAGCAGGTATAAGGAATGAACAGGTACTTGAACAGAGACAGATTTTAACTAGGAAGTTTATCAGCGTGGTTTTGAAAGATGGGAGGGTATTGACCAGATGGATACAGGTAAGGAGTTCCAGGCCTTAGCAACCTTCTCCAATCAGACATTCCCAGCAGATTTGATAGGTCTATAGACAGGGGTTTTTGGTCAGTAGATCACAATGACCGACTGGGAACAATGTTGTGTAGAATGTTTTTTAGTGCTGGACAGGCAGATGGATGCTGGATAATTTTATATGTGGTAAAAAGCTGCGCATATGTTAGATAATGAGGCAGTTCTAACCAACCTAGGCTTTTTAGTGATATACAGTGGTGTGTTCTGTAAGGATTATTTGCTGTCAATTTAGCAACTTTGTTATGGCATTGTTCAAGTTTTCATTTTTGTGAAGCCTGGAGGTTAGTAAGTATGGGAACACCATAAAGAAACATGGGAAGGAGATAATTAGTGGCAAGTGTAGCTTTAGCTGTGCCAGTGAGAAAGTTTTTGGCTCTGTAAAGCATCCCTAGTTTTTGATGAGTTTTTCTTATGCAATTTTGCATATGCAAGTCAAATGTAAGATTATCATCCAGTATCACCATTAATATTTTACTAAAAGAAATTACTTCAATGGTTGTATTATCAAGAGAGATGACTTTAAATTTAGTTTTTTTTCCATGAGAGAGGGGTTTGGGGGAAAAGTAGTAGTTTGGTCTTTTTGGGGGGATGAGCAAGAGTCATGAGTCAGAAAACCATGTTTCAGTGGCTGTTAAAGCTTCCTGAGTAAATTTTTGGAGGTGTACCATGTTGTAAGACGTGCAACTGAAAGAGGAATCATTTGCATACTGCATTAGGCTGGCCTGTTGTGTGAATGTATAGAAGGTGTTGTTGAAAATGTTAAAGAGGAGGGGACCAAAGACAAAGCCTTGTGGTACACCAGTGGTGACTGGGAGGTAAGGAGAGAGCATGGAGTGCCATTTTACAGATTGATACCTATTGGACAGGTAACTTTTAAACCACAGAAGATTGGGCTGAGAGAGATCTAGTGAGGATATTTGAAGTAGAAGTTTGGTGTGACAAACCATGTCGAAGGCTTTAGGGTGGTCAAACAGGATGATGTGCTGGAGTTCTTCTATGTGCAGATCTGTAGCTTTATTGACAGTATCTATATAGTTTAGAAAGGCAAAGTAAGATGGGAGATGAGCAGGTCAGATTAAGATCGGGACACAGGGCAAACGACCTGATGTTTATAGTGCAGCAGATAGCTAAGAAGAAGCAAGAGAGGAGGAAAGACTCCATCTGGGCATTCCTAGACTTGGAGAAGCATATGACATGGTTCCATAAAGGGAGATGAACGGTTTAGATTCAGACCAGTAGACAGCACAACCAACCTGATGTTTGCAGTGAGATAGACAGCTGAGAAGACAGTAGAGAGGATGAAAAAGTCCATCTAGGCATCATTAGACTTTGAGAAAGCATATTCCAAGGTTCCAAGAAAGCTGCTTGGGTGGTCCTGTTATGGTTCAAAGTACTGGATACATTGGTAGAAGTAGTGCAGGTTTATGTACAAGGAACCGATGACACAGTATCTGGACTGTCAGAGGGGTTCCCAGTGGGGGTACGGGTGCATTAGGGTTCAGCTCTGCATCGGATACTGCTCATACTGGTGACTGACTACATTAACAAAATATTTGGGGGGACAGTTTAACAAAGCTGTTGTACGTAGATGATTTGGTATTACAAGCAGACTTTGATTAAGAATTTCAGCAAATGATATGGGAATGGAATGCAAATGGGATGAAATTAAGCTCAGACAAGACAGTTGTTGTGGTAACAAATGGGAGAAATCAGTAGAAGCTGAAAATTTAGATTAAAGTAAAATAGTGAAACAGGTTAATGGCTTCAAGTATCCGGGCGGGGTGAGAAGAAGGGAAGTCTGAATGAACAGGTCAAAGCTAGAATCAGAGGGGCTGCTGTTAACTAGCATAGAATGTCAGTGGTGGTAGCTGACAGAAAAATGCCAAAAAAGATGAAAAGTAAGACTTACAAAACAGTGGTGCAACCAGTACAACTGTATGGTACAGAAACATGAGTACTAAAGGCATAGCAGTTGAGGAAGCTACAAAAGATGGAGATGAAGTGCCTGAGCTGGGATGTAGGATACACAATGTGGGGCGGATGAAGAAATGAGGGCATCAGAGCAGAAATCAAGAAGTTCCAGTTGCTGAGAAGTTCAGATACAACAGATTATGGTGATCTGGGCACATGTGTAGCAAAGCAGAAGATGATTGGGTGAATATTTGGAAGAAGGCAAGAGGAAACAAGGGCATTCAGCAAAAAGACAGATGGATTGTCTGATAGAAAACTTCTGACAGTCAGGCATGACTGTTGAAGAAGGTAGGAGAGTGGACTGAATTGTGAAAAAATGGTAACAGCTGATGTCACACCCCAAACCCCATGCAGAATATATGAAAAAGGGGGTTGATGATGATGAAGATGAACTAGTCACATGTAGCTGTTCTCACATCTGAAGTGATTTACACTTCAATAGTGATCACAAAAGGAGTACGCTCAAGTAATTTAATAGTTAAATTATCTGCCCGAAGGCTGGTTGAAAAGTATACAGAACAGCTAAAGAGCGACTTTGCAACATTTTATATCCATGAGATCACATAAACTATATGTTATAGTATGTGATATGATGTAATGGCAGGGTGAATTATTTTTCTTTTTACATTTTAGTACTCAAGACACATTTTCAGAATCTGTTAGTAATTACAGAATGTGTGGATGTCTGCAGGGATTCCATATCAAGAACTGTTTGCTGCTGTTCTCTTATGAGTGATGGTCTTGCAGCTGTGAAAGAGTATG
>NC_056735.1:1234221627-1234236627 GCF_019279795.1 Protopterus annectens
GGCTGCCTAATAACATGCCACAATACTGAGGGAGTTGCAGGAATGTCTAACAAGTACTGGCTTTGTAAAAGTAGAAAACCACTGTACCAAGCACAAATAAATCCTGATCCTGGAAAGTATGTAAATGCTTTATTCAAAAAGCAGCAACAAAGACACTTCAACACTCCAGATATACGCTGATCTCAAGAAAATACACTCCAATAACGTATCCAACAAACATTTTCGTCCCCAACTTCATCAGTAATACTGGTCATATTGTTTAATTAGTGTTTTTATACTCCATGTGAATTCTGTCACTACTGCATTGACCAATCGTATTGTAAAGTGCTTAAAGTGCAGAAATACATAGAATTTTTAAGCCTAAAAGCCGTGAAGTTAAAATACAGAGATTTGGGCTTCAACAATAACTACACTCATCCTGTAAAAGTTGTATGTTAAAAACATGATAAAAAACAATTTAATTATGATTGATAAAACTTGATGACTTAAATACTGTCTTTCACAAAAGATATATTTAAATAAATAAAATAGTGAAGCCATCTAGTGGTATAAATTGATAATACATTTTAAAATAGAAAACATTTTCCTTAACAAAATAATAAATGTTAAAAACATTTTAAAAGATTCATTGTTTGTAATAATAAAATGTATGAATACATTTTAAAAAATATATATAGAATTAGAGTTTTGCAGCCCTCAGTTTTAATACTGGGGCTATGGACACCATTTCATTGAGCCCTAAATTCCGATTTGCATCAAGAAGGAGTTGCCAATACAATTCTTTGTATTCAATAAGTGTTTCCCACATACCACCTCTGGGGTTGGTGGGGACAACCTCCAAAATAAAAAACTGATATCCAGGGGTCTCACATTTTGTTGAATGCTTGCTAAGGGCATTTTTTTCATTCCTTACCCTGACATCATATAAGTGCTCATATATTCTCTGCCTGAGCCTTCTCTCACTCTTTCCCACATAGAAGGAGGAACATTTTTTACAAATAGCTATATATATGATTCCTATAGTGTCACAGTTGGCGAAGGTGTTTAGATGCAAAGTCATGTTTCTCGCTTTTAAATAAAGTGTGTCTCCACAAATTAAGTGTGTACAATAGTTGCATTTTCCACATTTGTATAGTCCTTTCTTTGATCTATTACTATTGTGAATAGAATTAGTTTTCTGGCCTGCCTCCAAAATATTTTTAATACTTTTGCCTTTACGGTAAATGTAAGATGGATCATTGTCAAATATATGTTCTAAATCAGAAAATTTGGAAAAGCTATTCCATTCCCTAGCGAAAATGTTTCTTAAAAATGCTGATTGTTGACAAAAGGTGGTAATAAGTCCTGACCTATTCTCTCCCTTCTTTTGTTCATGCTGTTCAACTAAAACCAAGTTCTCATCTTTGCCCAAAATAGGGGTAAAAGAATCACTTCTTTTAATATTTACTTCATCCATCACTTTGTTAAAAAGTTCTAATGGATACCCTCTCTTAATAAATAGATTCCTTAAAAAATTACTTTCTTCAAGGAAAACTTCATTGTCCAAAGTCATCCTACTCAGCCTCACCAGTTGCCCTTTTACTACCCCTTTCTTCTGATGGGCGGGATGACAACTGGTGTAATGCAAGTAAGAATTAGAGAAGGTGTCCTTTCTGTAAATACGTGATGTAAAGGATCCATCTTTCTTCCCAATGCAAACATCTAAGTATCTCAATTCTTGAATGTCAAAATTGCTACTGAATTTTAAAAAAACTAGAGGTGTTGTTTAAATAAACCAAAAGGTTCAAAAATTGTTCCTTGCTCCCTTTCCAGAAAAAGCATAGATCATCCAAGAACCTTGTATATAAAACACATTCATTCAAAAGTGGGGAATTTAGAAGATATTTTTCTTCCCAATATGCCATAATGATGTTGGCATAGGCTGGGGCGCAGTGTGCACCCATTGCAACACCTTTTTCTTGTTTAAAATATTCTCCTTGGAAGTAGATAAAATTGTTTTTTAATACTACTTCCATCAAGGTTAAGGTGTTTCTAAAGTCTGTGTGAGTCAACCTTTTGCTTGCAACTAACTTTTCCTCAAACCAATGTAACCCTGTGTCATGAGGAATGCATCCAAATAAGTCAATAACATCCATTGTACCAAAAGCAACATTATCAGTGTATAAGGAAGGCTTAATTTTCCTCAAGAGATCCCATGAATCTTTCAAAATGTTGTCACAGCTCTCTAGTATGTTTTTGACTTTGTGATCCACAAATTTCGCTAAAGGGGCTGTTATTGAGCCCTCAGCTGACACAATTGGTCTGAGCGGTGGATCACGGCTGTTTTTATGCACTTTGGGGATCCCAAAGATGCACGGAATTTTTGGTTTCTCAACCACCAGGTATTTGTAGGTACCTTGATCAATAGATCCTTCCATCAACATGTCATGTAATAAGACCTGAATCTTTCTGTAGGCAATATTGACCTCATTGATGGAAACCCTGGTATATTTTTCTGAATCATTTAACAGCTCCAGCATTTTTCCTTCATATTGTATTGTCTCCATTACAACAACACCCCCACCCTTGTCTGGTTTCATAACCCTCAGGTCACGGTTGTTGCTAATAGTTCTTAAGGTATTCTTTTCATCGTATGTTAAATTAGAATGGAAATGTTTCGTTGTTAAATGAGTTCTAATTTCATTTTCCAATTTTAGCTCGAAATTTCTGAGCTGAGGGTGTGCGGGGGGGTTGAATGTACTATTACGCTTCAATTGTTTGACATCACAATCTAGGTTTCTACCTTTGAAGAACAACTCTAAATTCTTTTTACGAATGAATAACTTTATGTCTATCAGTAGTTTGAATATGTCCATTTTTTGGGTGGGAATGAAAGTGAATCCCTTTGAAAATAAGTCAAACCAGGATTTGTCTATACTGACTTTGGAATAGTTGAAAATGTTGAAACCATCATAGGTAAAAGTAAACATATCTTTGGTAATATCGTCAACTAATTCCAAGTCTGTTGTCTCGTCTGAAATTGCCTTCCCCCCCTCGCCCTGTAGTTTTTTGAATTATAGTAGACTTTTCCTTGGTTCATTAGTCTCTCTGATCTTCGTAGGGGTGGGTACTCCTCTGGTTCAAAATTTTGTTCTTGTTCTTCTTCATATTCTAATTCCCCCCAGTCACAGTCATGTCTTTCTTGCCTACCCCAATTACCATAACTGTTCCTAAATGTAGTTTTTGGTTTTGGGTAGTGTGTGTTAGTTTTGTACTCTTCTTCGTCCCTTTTGATTTTACCTATCTTTCTGTTTTGTACCTCTTTACACTTTGCATCAACATTTTTAAACACACCCTGATAGTTCACTCTATTAGCTTCAACTGTATACAACAAATCATTTAAAATGGCTTTATTAATACTTTCAATGTCATATTGCAACTTTTCCATTAGTCTCTCATTGTTTTTAATAATAGCTTTCATTATGTTGAACCCACAATTGTCAAAGATAGAGGTTAATTCATTGCAAAAATCAGACCCCTCTATAACATTATTAGGGTACTTGCAGACCCTTAGGCCTTTGGGAACAATATTGAGAGAAATGCAGTGCTTAAGATAGTCATTGTCAATGTCCAAAGACTTATATTTGGTTAGAAAAAATTCCAGGTCATTTAACAATGTAAAAAAAGTAGCACTGTATTTAGTAGAGCCATGCTCCAAACTAAAACCATATTTAGCATTCAAACATTCAGAAAACAATTTCTGTGTACCTGGAATGTTATTTTGTCTGTCCCTAGCACCTAGGTGCTGTTTTCTTTGAACTTTGGGTCTTGCCGCCACGCCTTCGGCTTCATTGGTGTTAATATTTGTAAAATCCACAGTAATGTGAGGAAAACCCTCTAGGCTGTTATCGCATATATCGCTTTCTTCTACATTTGCAGTCACTTGTTTCGAATTGTCCATTGTGTTCTCCCTCGTACCAACCACTTTCTGTATGGCTTCCTGGTTTCCCGGTAGCTGTAAGGACGAGGCGAGAGTGACAAATGATTGGCTTAGAGGCGTCAATAGGCAATGGGACCAAGGTCCCCAATCATGGGCAAACACAACAGCATCTTCATGGCCCTGAAGGTGCCTGAGCTGAGCAGAAGGAGCATGCAGACCCTGTGATTGTGTACTGAGGGGCTCAAGGTGCTGTAACACATCCTCCAAGTCTCTGTGGAGCTCCCTATGCACCAGACCCTGGACCTGACTTCAGGTGACAGGATCCTGTCTGTGTGTGCTCCTGGGGGGGTGAACACCATCCCCTGAGATGGTTCCATCTGAAGATAGTGCAGGACCAGTAGATGATGAGGTCTCAGGGTGGGTCCCAGATGGGAAATGGCCTGGTAACATGCCCAGATGAGGTAGGAGAGGTGGTTCTGCTGGCAACTGTCTTCCTAAACATGCTATTGTGTCACTGTTGTAGAACATATGTGGGTAGTAATAGTCCACATATTCCAGGATTATGTCCAACAGCATGCATAGATATCCCCATTAACACAAAACAACATATGTGCAGCAGTCATATAGCAAACAGAACACATGCATATATGGAACCTTAATGTCCCTTACAATGGCATGCAGGTGACATTGTTCATAACAGGCCACCAATGATAGTGTTTCAACATTTAACATGACTACAAACACTTTGCACAAATTGTTGTACAATACAATATATGTCCTCAACGGTAGGTCTTCTGTAGACATACCCATTGAGTTGTGTGATCAGATTGTTGTTGCAGATATGGTGGGGGGATGGACAGAGATTTGTATTAACAACTATTATATCCTTGCAGTATGAGGTCCTCAGACCTGTTTCCCTCTTTATGTCATTCAAGCAAAATGTCTCGGGAAAGACTTCTGATGTACACAGCTCTGGAGAATGATGTCATCATCACATACCTGGTGCAGCACTACCACACCCTGTTCAAGCATACAGCCTATTATCTGCAGGAGAGGACCACCCTGTGGAATGATCTTGTTACAGGGTAAAAGATGTCAGCTTGCATAACTGCAGTTATGAACAGGTCCAACATTGATGCACTGGTCTACTCCGCCATGACTGTCGGTGTGCTGCTGTGGTTAGGGGTACCATCTTGCAACGGGGGGGGTCATGCCATCCAACTCCCCCGACACATGTTGAGGAGCTCCTCGCCAGCCTCGGGGCACCTGCCAGCCCACAAACACAAGACCTGGTGGAGAGCATAGTGGAGGTGGGTGCTACCCACACAATGGCTGAATAGTGTGCAGGTAAGGCCACAGGGCACATCATTAGACCACTGTTGCATATCCATCTGCATCTGTAGAGTTTAATCATGCATATGTGAGATGCAATATATATAGTCTGTTGCTGCATTGTAGTAATAAACAGATGTGCATAATCTGTAGTATTGTGGGTTTGTACTGTTGATGTACTGTAATGCTGCTCCTACTCTGTACCAATTCCACAGCAGTGGCTACTGACATCACATCTCTCACACAATTATGTAGGTCCCTGTAGTATACCTCCAGGGCAGCAGCCTGTACCTGGTGAGTATGGTGTTTGTTAAGGTTTGCCAATACACCGGTCATGTTATGGCCATGATATATTCCATGCATACATTTAATGCACCTACCCATAATGCATGCTGTATATGTTCACGTATTGTTGCTGTTAACTGCACTGCATCATAGTGGTCACCATGGTGGCATATCTGAAGGGTATGTAAGAATCCTGCAATATAACTAACAACCTGTCATTGCAACCTGTGTGCACAGAGATGAACATAATGGTGGGACAAATGGCCTACAGTAGGGACATGTCTGAAACATCACTCTTATACAGTGCTACAACAGTGTATGTACCACTATTACAATGGCAACTGTTACAGGTCTACACTACGGCATATCACAATACTGCATTCCACAACTCTTGCAACCTGCAATGTGGTCCTAACATGAGCAATGAATGTGTAATATGGAATCCTATGTTAGGACAGCGAATATGGGGAATGCATACCTTCACAAACACTGGAAGCATATGTGTGCATACACTCCAGATAACATATTGTGGAAGCAGCTTGTGAGGTACTGACAGCATGCATTCTTCATGAATATGGACCTTCCAGCAAGTAGAGGTCCTCAATGTCACACCAAAAAATAATCTGTTGCCCAAGACATTTAGCCATCAAATGTGCCCACTTACCTGTAACAGAGGCAGCTGTGGCTTGCACACATCTTACAAGCCATGGAATGAGATCCTATACCAAACAGGTAGCACCCAGGAGTTGTACATGTAGCCTTACCTCACCATTGCATATACTATGGCAAACAGGGCAGACAGTCATGTATGTGGTAAGGATGTATTGGACAGGATTAATGTAGAAAATAAACAGATGGCCATCCAAGACAGATGATGCCACATGTTGCAAACTGGTCATGCAGGCTGCCTAATAACATGCCACAATACTGAGGGAGTTGCAGGAATGTCTAACAAGTACTGGCTTTGCAGTACCTGTGTAGGCAATTGCCTGAACTCTGCATAAGTGTGGCCCATGGGTTAGGGTAATCAGATGGGACAGTTGTACCACAGGAAACATCAGCCAGGCCTCTCTACAGGTAGCATATGCATAACAGCAAAAGTCCCCCAAAGGCATGTGTTGCAATGTGTACTGGTATACCAAGACCAAGTTGGAAGCCTACAGACAGTATCAATTAAGATACTTGTGCTGCACAACCAACATCTCACCCCACCTCAGGCCCACCATCCCCATCTGTACCTTGCTGGTGCCAATGTACACCTGTATGTTTGCCATTCATTAGCAGGGAATAGGCTGGTACACATGGTGTTCACAGCTTGGGACAATGCAAAATGACACACATTTGTAGGTCATAGTTGTCAAGCATCTGCAAAAAGGATGAGGATGGGGAGGGGGTGCCATCCTGGAACACAACAGTGCACTGAAGCAGAGATCCAAAGCTTGATAAGAATGGCTGTATCTGCACACAGTCAAGGTCATCAATTGTGGCAGACATAACCCTGATGCCACAGCAATAGTGATGGCACTGTGTGACCTCCAAGGGCTGTGTACATGAGTTGACCTTGCAATCATACAGAGTTGGTGGACATTTGTAGGGCAGAGTGACCAAATACTGGCAAATGCAGATGGCCCATGCTAGTATACCCCTTCCAGGAATAGTGACTGCTGTAGAACACATAACAGTAGGTGCAACAAGCCATCATGATAAGGGTGTGCACAGATATGAACCCAAACATTGCATGCATCTCAATCAGCATCTGCACAAGTAACACATTTGTTTGATACTACATTTGATTGCACAGGTCATATGCCACATACCAGGTTTGTGTAATGTTACATATGCAGTAATGTGGCCCCATGGCATATCAGGGAAGAGGGCGCCATATCAATAAGGGTGTGTATGCTCTCCATAGCCATGGTAAGGTTTGAAGCTTGTCGGTGTAATTGTATTTTATTGGCCAGACATGCACCATTGATGAGGAGATCTTTTAATCAGACATCAGGCATTCACAAATGACATATTTTCACATATCATCCCAGGTATGTGTCGGACAAACACATAGGGGCTGTGAGCAACAGAGCAAACATAACTGACACACATATACACATTCAGCAATGGTGTGTACACCTGTAATGTATGGTGCACAGTACATGCCAAGGTGCCAAACAGGTGCACAGCAATACTGTGTACATGGGTGCAGTGTGTTCCAGGGGAAAAGGGCATCACATACTAACACAACCCATGCATTACAGAGATGTATAATGTTGCTAGCAGGGATTGACTATAGCTGTGAGGGGGTTTTCATACCTTTCAACTTCCATTAAAAATCGTGCAGTACATGGACAGACACATTAGACACCAGGAATACTTTTCTGACATGTAATCTCAGGACAGCTGATAGTATAATAAAGTCTGCTGAATGAAAGATGCATTGGGAGGGAAAACTAGACACCAGGGATATGGTTTTAATTGCAATCAGCAGAAAGGTGAAAGAATACCCACATATGCAGCACTAAAGATGCACTGGAGAATTACTAGACAACACCAGAGAGTGAACAACTGCTATGGACAATAGTGTCTGTCTGTGGGCGGTGGCCCATACCTGTCAACTGTGCAGATCATCAATGAATGACAAGATGTAAGCTTATTATAGTGTGTGTTGTGTAAAATTACAAGACATGTATATTAGTGTGGCCAAATAGTTGGTGGTGGGATGTAATGCCATTATGATGGACACATGAGTTTCAGAGCCCACCACTTGCAGGATAGTCACGCTTAATGTGTAATGTAGCATGCACAAATGCTAGGTGTGTAATAGGCTTACCTGCAATCTGTCTCTATATATACCCCCCTAATGTTAGACTGTATCCACATGTGACACCTGTCTGTGTTGTAGCAAGGCAGAACAGTGCAGCTGTGCAGGAAGGAGAGTTAGAGAGTGTGGACCTGATGTTTGACTGCACCCTAGATATATATATATATATATATATATATATATATATATATATATATATATATATATATGTGTGTGTGTGTGTGTGTGTGTGTGTGTGTGTGTGTCTATATATATGTGTGTGTGTGTGTGTGTGTGTGTGTGTGTGTGTGTGTGTGTGTGTGTGTGTGTCTATATATATAATTGTGTGTGTGTGACAGTGTGTGTGTGTGTACACACAATACACACACACATATATATATATATATATATATATATATATATATATATATATATATATATATATATATATATATAGATATATATATATATATATATATATATATATATATATATATATATATATATAGATATATATATATATATATATATATATATATATATATATATATATATATATATATATATATATACAACTCATAATATAATAATATATATCTACACACAATATTACACACACGTTAATAACAATACGCACACATGCTAATACACACACACACACACACACACACACACACACACACACACACACACACACACACAGACATATATATATATATATATATATATATATATATATATATATATATATATACATGTATGTCTACATATATACAAACACACACACATATTTATATAACTACATGTCCTCTACTGTTGAATGGACAGTGCTGCACGATATGTGTGAGAGAACATTACACATATCAATACACACATAGATATATATATATAACTAGGTGCAAAATGGATAGTTATGTCTGGTGTGAACTCCATGTTGGGAGCACATTGCCCTTGTTTGTGAAGGTGGGATTGGTATTTTGGGGAAGGATAGAAAGCATATTTGAGGAGATAGGTTGGGTTGGAAGACAGACAAGACAGCATGCAGGGGTGGTATATGACACATGTGGTGGGTAAACACCTTGGATTGGGGAGTGTTGTCTGGAATGTGGAAGCCCATGAGCCCCCATATGGAAACAATGGGACCAAGGTCCCCAATCATGGGCAATCACAACAGCATCTTCATGGCCCTGAAGGTGCCTGGGCAGAGCAGAAGGAGCATGCAGACCCTGTGATTGTGTACCGAGGGGCTCAAGGTTTTGTAACACATCCCCCAAGTCTCTGTGGAGCTCCCTATGCACCAGACCCTGGACCTGACTTCAGGTGACAGGATCCTGTCTGTGTGTGCTCCCGGGGGGGTGAACACCATCCCCTGAGATGGTTCCATCTGAAGATAGTGCAGGACCAGTAGATGATGAGGTCTCAGGGTGGGTCCCAGATGTGAAATGACCTGGTAACATGCCCAGATGAGGTGGGAGAGGTGGTTCTGCTGGCAACTGTCTTCCCAAACATGCTATTGTGTCACTGTTGTAGAACATATGTGGGTAGTAATAGTCCACATATTCCAGGATTATGTCTAACAGCATGCATAGATATCCCCATTAACACAAAACAACAGATGTGCAGCAGTCATATAGCAAACAGAACACATGCATATATGGAACCTTAATGTCCCATACAATGGCATGCAGGTGACATTGTTCATAACAGGCCACCAATGATAGTGTTTCAACATTTAACATGACTACAAACACTTTGCACAAATTGTTGTACAATACAATATATGTCCCCAATGGTAGGTCTTCTGTAGACATACCCATTGAGTTATGTGATCAGATTGTTGTTGCAGATATGGTGGGGGGGAGACAGAGATTTGTATTAACAACTATTATATCCTTGGAGTATGAGGTCCTCAGACCTGTTTCCCTCTTTATGTCATTCAAGCAAAATGTCCCGGGAAAGACTTCTGATGTACACAGCGCTGGAGAATGATGTCATCATCACATACCTGGTGCAGCACTACCACACTCTGTTCGGGCATACAGCCTATTATCTGCAGGAGAGGACCACCCTGTGGAATGATCTTGTCACAGGGTAAAAGATGTCAGCCTGCATAACTGCAGTTATGAGCAGGTCCAACATCGATGCACTGATCTACTCTGCCATGACTGTCGGTGTGCTGCTGTGGTTAGGGGGACCATCTTGCAACAGGGGGGAGTCATGCCATCCAGATCCCCCGACACATGTTGAGGAGCTCCTCGCCAGCCTCGGGGCATCTGCCAGCCCACAAACACAAGACCTGGTGGAGAGCATAGTGGAGGTGGGTGCTACCCACACAATGGCTGAATAGTGTGCAGCTAAGGCCACAGGGCACATCATTAGACCACTGTTGCATATCCATCTGCATCTGTAGAGTTTAATCATGCATATGTGAGATGCAATATATATAGTCTGTTGCTGCGTTGTAGTAATAAACAGATGTACATAATCTGTAGTATTGTGGGTTTGTACTGTTGATGTACTGTAATGCTGCTCCTACCCTGTACCAATTCCACAGCAGTGGCTACTGACATCACATCTCTCACACAATTATGTAGGTCCCTGTGGTATACCTCCAGGGCAGCAGCCTGTACCTGGTGAGTATGATGTTTGTTAAGGTTTGCCAATACACCGGTCATGTTATGGCCATGATATATTCCATGCACACATTTAATGCACCTACCCATAATGCATGCTGTACATGTTCACGTATTGTTGCTGTTAACTGCACTGCATCATAGTGGTCACCATGGTGGCATATCTGAAGGGTATGTAAGAATCCTGCAATATAACTAACAACCTGTCATTGCAACCTGTGTGCACAGAGATGAACATAATGGTGGGACAAATGGCCTACAGTAGGGACATGTCTGAAACATCACCCTTATACAGCGCTACAACAGTGTATGTACCACTATTACAATGGCAACTCTTACAGGTCTACACTACGGCATATCACAGTACTGCATTCCACAACCCTTGCAACCTGCAATGTGGTCCTAACATGAGCAATGAATGTGTAATATGGAATCCTATGTTAGGACAGCAAATATGGGGAATACATACCTTCACAAACACTGGAAGCATATGTGTGCATACACTCCAGACAACATATTGTGGAAGCAGCTTGTGAGGTACTGACAGCATGCATTCTTCATGAATATGGACCTTTCAACAAGTAGAGATCCTCAATGTCACACCAAAAAATAATCTGCTGTCCAAGACATTTAGCTATCAAATGTGCCCACTTACCTGCAACAGAGGCAGCGGTGGCTTGCACACATCTTACAAGCCATGGAATGGATCCTATACCAAACAGGTAGCACCCAGGAGTTGGACATGTAGCCTTACCTCACCATTGCATATACTATGGCAAACAGGGCAGACAGTCATGTATGTGGTGAGGATGTATTGGACAGGATTCATGTAGAAAATAAACAGATGGCCATCCAAGACAGATGATGCCACATGTTGCAAACTGGTCATGCAGGCTGCCTAATAACATGCCACAATACTGAAGGAGTTGCAGGAATGTCTAACAAGTACTGGCTTTGCAGTACCTGTTTTGGCAATTGCCTGAACTCTGCATAAGTGAGGCCCATGGGTTAGGGTAATCAGATGGGACAGTTGTACCACAGGAAACATCAGCCAGGCCTCTCTACAGGTAGCATATGCATAACAGCAAAAGTCCCCCAAAGGCATGCGTTGCAATGTGTACTGGTATACCAAGACCAAGTTGGAAACCTACAGACAGTATCAATTAAGATACTTGTGCTGCACAACCAACATCTCACCCCACCTCAGGCCCACCATCCCCATCTGTACCTTGCTGGTGCCAGTGTGCACCTGTATGTTTGCCATTCATTAACTGGGAATAGGCTGGTACACATGGTGTTCACAGCTTGGGACAATGCAAAATGACACACATGTGTAGGTCATAGTTGTCAAGCATCTGCAAAAAGGCTGAGGATGGAGAGGGGGTGCCATCCTGGAACACAACAGTGCACTGAAGCAGAGATCCAAAGCTTGCTAAGAATGGCTGTATCTGCACACAGTCAAGGTCATGAATTGTGGCAGACATAACCCTGATGCCACAGCAATAGTGATGGCACTGTGTGACCTCCAAGGGCTGTGCACATGAGTTGACCTTGCAATCATGCAGAGTTGGTGGACATTTGTAGGGCAGAGTGACCAAATACTGGCAAATGCAGATGGCCCATGCTAGTATACCCCTTCCAGGAATAGTGACTGCTGTAGAACACATAACAGTAGGTGCAACAAGCCATCATGATAAGGGTGTGCACAGATATGCACCCAAACATTGCATGCATCTCAATCAGCATCTGCACAACTAACACATTTGTTTGATACTGTATTTGATTGCACAGGTCATATGCCACATACCAGGTTTGTGTAATGTTACATATGCAGTAATGTGGCCCCATGGAATATCAGGGAAGAGGGCGCCATATCAATAAGGGTGTGTATGCTCTCCATAGCCATGGTAAGGTTTGAAGCTTGTCGGTGTAATTGTATTTTATTGACCATACATGCATCATTGATGAGGAGATCTTTTAATCAGACATCAGGCATTTACAAATGACATATTTTCACATATCATCCCAGGTATGTGTCGGACAAACACATAGGGGCTGTGAGCAGCAGAGTAAACATAACTGACACACATATACACATTCAGCAATGGTGTGTACACCTGTAATGTATGGTGCACAGTACATGCCAAGGTGCCAAACAGATGCACAGCAATACTGTGTACATGGGTGCAGTGTGTTTCAGGGAAAAGGGCATCACATACTAACACAACCCATGCATTACAGAGATGTATAATGTTGCTAGCAGGGATTGATTATAGCTGTGAAGGGGTTTTCATACCTTTCAACTTCCATTAAAATTCATGCAGTACATGGACAGACACATTAGACACCAGGAATAGTTTTCTGACATGTAATCTCAGGACAGCTGATAGTATAATAAAGTCTTGCAGAATGAAAGATGCATTGGGAGGGAAAACTAGATGGTTTTAATTGCAATCAGCAGAAAGGTGAAAGCATACCCACATATGCAGCACTAAAGATGCATTGGAGAATTACTAGACAACACCAGAGAGTGTTTCCAAATATTACTGTAGTCCACATAAAACGTTAATAGAGCAACAGATCTTGCATCTACTGAACAATAGTTAAGTATGACACTCCAGTGTGTGACTGTATCGAGTGACTGTAGTAGCCCATAACATATGGGGACCATGCTCAAGACGTCTGGACAAAACCAGCGTGAACACTTAATGACATCAGGGAGTCTTTGAAAAAATGACTCCAATCAAGTTAAAGAGTTAATGGAGTAACAGGTCATGTTTTGTGATGACTTTTCTGAGCAATTAGAAGAATGATACATTAATGATTCTTATTATTGACTGTAATTATTCAAGATTGATGCAGGATGGGGAAATTAAGAGAAAAAAATAGGGACATTCTGTAAACTCAGGGATTGATAAGTAGTATGGTGGAATGTCAGGGTGTGTGTGTGTGTGTGTGTGTGTGTGTGTGTGTGTGTGTGTGTGTGTGTGTGTGTGTGTGTGTGTGTGTGTGTGTGTGTGTGTACTATTAAGCAATGATGTACAGGTCTTAAAGTACATTTCTTCTTTTCCTCTTACAGGTGGCGCGGTGGGTCAGGGTCCCTCCTGCAGGCAATCTGATGTTGGTGTCCATACAGACACTGAAAATGATGATAGGTGTGTTGCGGCACAGGCGGAGTTGTCAGGGGCTGAAGCTGCACCATCGTTTGACATCCCACTGTTATTCACCCCATCCCCACACACAGTCACAATGCCTATACATACCCCATCACCAGTGGCCATATCTGAGGGACAGTTGGCAGTTGGTGGCATGGGACAGGACAATGTGGTATCTATGGCATGTGTGTCTGGACACAGCAGCCATAGCCGGATATCTGGCAGGGTACCACATAGGCAAATGTACAGGGGTGCTCATTGGAGGCCTGTTGGTCATCTTGCCCCTGGCAGAAGTGCCACATTTGGTACCACCAGATGCATGTTTCAGGCCATCATGAAGGCACAGCCACATATGGAAAAGTACACTAGACAGGCTCTGATGCTACAGAGGGCTACTCATTTAGCTGTTGCTAACAACATCCATGATCCTGCAGCTGCCCTCTGTTATTTTTCAGATGTCATGGATAGACAGTTGGGTGAGATGGTGGGAATCCTCGACCATGGAATGTCCATGCTTGAGCATATGGTGGGAGTGGTGTGATGGCCATGTGGACCTAGGCCAGCAACACCAACAGCTGGAGGTTGATGAGGATATGCCAGAACACAGGGCCACTCCTGTAATGGCAGTACCAGCCCCAGCACTGCAGGGGGAGTGTTGTCCTCATCACATTAATGCAGGCCACGTGCATGTGGTCCTGGCCAGTCCCAAGAGGGACCCGGATCCAGCGGACATATGTTATCATCAGGGGACAGTAGCATATCATGGCTTGTACCTAGTTGTGCCTGTGGAACCCCTGACAGGCACAGTTCACATGTCCATGGCCGGAGATGGTGAAGTGAACACCCTACCAGGTACAGTCTGCAGCTGTCCAACAAAGCCCT